>NC_052323.1:17688412-17732330 GCF_016432855.1 Salvelinus namaycush | reverse complement strand
CATACGCCCTCCCCCCCCCCCCCCCCTTTTTTTTTTTTTTTTTTTCAACAACATACGCCCCCCCTGCTCCTTCCTACTCTATTCTATCTAACAGACTACTATCGAACAGACTGCATATCTTACAGACTGCTATCTAACAGACTGCTATCTAACAGGACTGCTATCTAACAGACTGCTATCTAACAGCACTGCTATCTAACAGACTGCTATCTAACAGACTGCTATCTAACAGACTGCTATCTAACAGACTGCATCTAACAGACTGCTATCTTACAGACTGCTATCTAACAGACTGCTATCTTACAGACTGCTATCTAACGACTGCTATTTACAAGACTACTATCTAACAGACTGCTATCTAACAGACTATATTATAACAGACTATCTAGCTATCTAACAGACTATATCTAAACAGGACTGACTCTCTCTAACAGACTGCTATCTAACAGACTGCTATCTAACAGACTGCTATCTAACAGATGCTATCTAAACAGACTACTATCTTAACAGACTGCTATACTAACAGACTGCTATCTTACAGACTATATCTAACAGACTGCTTTCTAACAGACTACTATCTAACAGACTACTATCTAACAGACTGCTATCTAACGACTGCTATCTTACAGACTGCTATATCTAACAGACTGCTATTACTATCTACAGACTGCTATCTAACAGACTACCTTCTAACAGACTGCTTATCTAACAGACTACTATCTAACCAGACTATCTAACAGACTCTATCTAAACAGACTGCTATCTAAACAGACTGCTATCTAACAGACTGCTATCTTAAGACTGCTATCTTACAACGACTGCATCTAACAGACTGCTATCTAACAGACTGCTATCTCTACAGACTGCTATACTCTTAACAGACTGCTATCTACACAGACTGCTATCTTACAGGACTTAATCTTACAGACTACTGCTATCTAACATACTGCTATCTTACAGATGCGGTATCTTACAGACTATCTTATCAGACTGCTATCTACAGACTACGATCCTAACAGACTGTCTTACAGACTGCTATCTTACAGACTACTGATCTAACGGACTGCTAATCTACCAGACTGCTATCTTACAGACTGCTATCTTACTAGACTACTATCTGACAGACTGCTATCTAACAGACTATCTTACAGACTACTATCTAACAGACGGCTATCTAACAGACTACTATCTTACAGACTGCTATCTTACAGACTGCTATCTTACAGACTACTCTCTAACAGACACTCTCTAACGACTACTATCTACAGACTGCTATCTAACAGACTGCTATCTAACATACTGCTATCTAACAGACTGCTATCTAACAGCTGCTATCTAACAGACTGCTATCTACAGACTGCTATCTAACAGACTGCTATCTAACAGACTGCTATCTTACAGACTACTATCTTACAGACTGCTATCTTACAGACTGCTATCTTACAGACTGCTATCTTACAGACTGCTTTCTAACAGACTGCTATCTAACAGACTGCTATATAACAGACTGCTATCTAACAGACTGCTATATAACAGACTGCTATCTTACAGACTGCTATCTAACAGACTACTATCTAACAGACTGCTATCTAACAGACTACTATCTTACAGAGTGCTATCTTACAGACTGCTATCTTACAGACTGCTATCTTACAGACTGCTATCTAATAGACTGCTATCTAACAGACTGCTATCTAACAGACTGCTATCTAACAGACTACTATCTAACAGACTGCTATCTAACAGACTACTATCTAACAGACTGCTATCTAACAGACTGCTATCTAACAGACTGCTATCTAACAGACTGCTATCTAACAGACTGCTATCTAACAGACTGCTATCTAACAGACTACTATCTAACAGACTGCTATCTAACAGACTGCTATCTAACAGACTGCTATCTAACAGACTGCTATCTAACAGACTGCTATCTAACAGACTGCTATCTAACAGACTGCTATCTTACAGACTGCTATCTAACAGACTGCTATCTAACAGACTGCTATCTAACAGACTACTATCTAACAGACTGCTATCTAACAGACTGCTATCTAACAGACTGCTATCTAACAGACTGCTATCTAACAGACTGCTATCTAACAGACTGCTATCTAACAGACTGCTATCTAACAGACTGCTATCTAACAGACTGCTATCTTACAGACTGCTATCTAACAGACTGCTATCTTACAGACTGCTATCTAACAGACTGCTATCTAACAGACTACTATCTAACAGACTGCTATCTAACAGACTGCTATCTAACAGACTGCTATCTAACAGACTGCTATCTAACAGACTGCTATCTAACAGACTGCTATCTAACAGACTGCTATCTTACAGACTACTCTCTAACAGACTGCTTTCTAACAGACTACTATCTAACAGACTACTATCTAACAGACTGCTATCTTACAGACTGCTATCTTACAGACTGCTATCTTACAGACTGCTCTCTAACAGACTGCTCTCTAACAGACTACTCTCTAACAGACTGCTTTCTAACAGACTGCTATCTAACAGACTGCTATCTAACAGACTGCTATCTAACAGACGGCTATCTAACAGACGGCTATCTAACAGACGGCTATCTAACAGACGGCTATCTAACAGACGGCTATCTAACAGACTGCTATCTAACAGACTGCTATCTTACAGACTGCTATCTAACAGACTACTCTCTAACAGACTACTATCTAACAGACTGCTATCTAACAGACTGCTATCTAACAGACTGCTATCTAACAGACTACTATCTTACAGACTGCTATCTTACAGACTGCTATCTTACAGACTACTCTCTAACAGACTACTATCTAACAGACTACTATCTAACAGACTGCTATCTAACAGACTGCTATCTAACAGACTGCTATCTAACAGACTACTCTCTAACAGACTACTATCTAACAGACTGCTATCTAACAGACTGCTATCTAACAGACTGCTATCTAACGGACTGCTATCTAACAGACTGCTATCTAACAGACTGCTATCTAACAGACTGCTATCTAACAGACTGCTATCTAACAGACTGCTATCTAACAGACTGCTATCTTACAGACTACTATCTTACAGACTGCTATCTTACAGACTGCTATCTTACAGACTGCTATCTTACAGACTACTCTCTAACAGACTGCTTTCTAACAGACTACTATCTAACAGACTGCTATCTAACAGACTGGTATCTAACAGATTGCTATCTAACAGACTACTATCTAACAGACTGCTATCTTACAGACTGCTACCTTACAGACTGCTATCTTACAGACTACTCTCTAACAGACTGCTTTCTAACAGACTACTATCTAACAGACTGCTATCTAACAGACTGCTATCTAACAGACTGCTATCTAACAGACTGCTATCTAACAGACTGCTATCTTACAGACTACTCTCTAACAGACTGCTATCTAACAGACTGCTATCTAACAGACTGCTATCTAACAGACTGCTATCTAACAGACTGCTATCTAACAGACTGCTATCTAACAGACTGCTATCTAACAGACTACTATCTAAACAGACTACTATCTAAACAGACTACTATCTAAACAGACTACTATCTAACAGACTACTATCTAACAGACTGCTATCTAACAGACTGCTATCTAACAGACTGCTATCTAACAGACTGCTATCTAACAGACTGCTATCTAACAGACTACTATCTAAACAGACTACTATCTAACAGACTTTCTAAACAGACTACTATCTAAACAGACTACTATCTAACAGACTATATAAACAGACTATCTAACAGACTACTATCTAACAGACTACTATCTAAACAGACTATATAAACAGACTACTAACAGACTGCTATCTAACAGACTACTATCTTAGACTACTATCTAACAGGCTACAATTTTACAGACTGCTATCTTACAGACTACTATCTAAACAGACTAATATCTTACATACTATCTTAGACTACTATCTAAATAGACTGCTATCTTTAGACTATCTAACAGACTACTATCTAACAGACTGCTATCTAACAGACTACTATCTAACAGACTACTATCTAACAGACTGCTATCTAACAGACTGCTATCTAACAGACTGCTATCTAACAGACTGCTATCTAACAGACTGCTATCTAACAGACTACTATCTAACAGACTACTATCTAACAGACTACTATCTAACAGACTACTATCTAACAGACTACTATCTAACAGACTGTCTAAACAGACTACTATCTAACAGACTGTCTAAACAGACTACTATCTAACAGACTGTCTAAACAGACTGCTATCTAACAGACTGCTATCTAACAGACTGTCTAAACAGACTGCTATCTAACAGACTACTATCTAACAGACTACTATCTAACAGACTACTATTTACCAGACTGTCTAAACAGACTACTATCTAACAGACTTTCTAAACAGACTACTATCTAACAGACTGTCTAAACAGACTACTATCTAACAGACTACTATCTAACAGACTGTCTAAACAGACTACTATCTAACAGACTGTCTAAACAGACTACTATCTAACAGACTGTCTAAACAGACTGCTATCTAACAGACTACTATCTAACAGACTACTATCTAACAGACTACTATCTAACAGACTGCTATCTAACAGACTGCTATCTAACAGACTGCTATCTAACAGACTACTATCTAAACAGACTACTATCTAACGGACTGCTATCTAACAGACTGCTATCTAACAGACTGCTATCTAACAGACTGCTATCTAACAGACTGCTATCTAACAGACTACTATCTAAACAGACTACTATCTAACAGACTTTCTAAACAGACTACTATCTAAACAGACTACTATCTAACAGACTATATAAACAGACTATCTTACAGACTACTATCTAACAGACTACTATCTAAACAGACTATATAAACAGACTACTAACAGACTGCTATCTAACAGACTACTATCTTAGACTACTGTCTAACAGACTGCTATCTAACAGACTGCTATCTAACAGACTACTCTCTAACAGGCTACAATTTTACAGACTGCTATCTTACAGACTACTATCTAAACAGACTAATATCTTACATACTATCTTAGACTACTATCTAAATAGACTGCTATCTTTAGACTATCTAACAGACTACTATCTAACAGACTGCTATCTAACAGACTACTATCTAACAGACTGCTATCTAACAGACTGCTATCTAACAGACTGCTATCTAACAGACTGCTATCTAACAGACTGCTATCTAACAGACTGCTATCTAACAGACTGCTATCTAACAGACTACTATCTAACAGACTACTATCTAACAGACTACTATCTAACAGACTACTATCTAACAGACTGTCTAAACAGACTACTATCTAACAGACTGTCTAAACAGACTACTATCTAACAGACTGTCTAAACAGACTGCTATCTAACAGACTGCTTAAACAGACTGCTATCTAACAGACTACTATCTAACAGACTACTATCTAACAGACTACTATTTACCAGACTGTCTAAACAGACTACTATCTAACAGACTTTCTAAACAGACTACTATCTAACAGACTGTCTAAACAGACTACTATCTAACAGACTACTATCTAACAGACTGTCTAAACAGACTACTATCTAACAGACTGTCTAAACAGACTACTATCTAACAGACTGTCTAAACAGACTGCTATCTAACAGACTACTATCTAACAGACTACTATCTAACAGACTACTATCTAACAGACTGCTATCTAACAGACTGCTATCTAACAGACTGCTATCTAACAGACTACTATCTAAACAGACTACTATCTAACGGACTGCTATCTAACAGACTGCTATCTAACAGACTGCTATCTAACAGACTGTCTAAACAGACTGCTATCTAACAGACTACTATCTAACAGACTACTATCTAACAGACTGCTCTCTAACAGACTACTATCTAACAGACTGTCTAAACAGACTGCTATCTAACAGACTACTATCTAACAGACTACTATCTAACAGACTACTATCTAACAGACTGTCTAAACAGACTGCTATCTAACAGACTACTATCTAACAGACTACTATCTAACAGACTACTATCTAACAGACTACTATCTAACAGACTACTATCTAACAGACTGTCTAAACAGACTACTATCTAACAGACTGTCTAAACAGACTACTATCTAACAGACTGTCTAAACAGACTGCTATCTAACAGACTACTATCTAACAGACTACTATCTAACAGACTGCTATCTAACAGACTACTATCTAACAGACTACTATCTAACAGACTGCTATCTTACAGACTACTATCTTACAGACTACTATCTAACAGACTACTATCTAACAGACTGCTATCTAACAGACTGCTATCTAACAGACTACTATCTAACAGACTGCTATCTAACAGACTGCTATCTTACAGACTGCTATCTTACAGACTGCTATCTAACAGACTGCTATCTAACAGACTGCTATCTAACAGACTACTATCTAAACAGATGAGTGCAGCTGTGCTGTAGATAGCTTACTGAGTGACTATGTGTTTCAGGTGAATGGCAGACGAGGTCTGGCTCCTGTGGCGTTACTAGAGGAAGTTTCTGTTCCAGACAGACATGTAAGCCCCGCCCCTCCCCAATCTTCTCCTGAGAGAGGAGCAGATGATAGGCCACTGCGCCTGCCAATCAGAGAGAGAACAAGATGGGCCGCTGTGACTGTCAATCAGTGAGAGAACAAGATGACGGGCCACTGTGGCTGCCAATCAAAAAATGCTTACCTACAGAGAGATTATAGTGGCCAGAGTTAATGACATCGTCAAACACTGCCTGCCTGTGACACAAACATTCATAAGCGCTCGCTGCCCAAAGTAATTTGAAATGGAAGTCTACAGTTGAGCACCATCCTAAATGTGGGAAGTTGTGTGGCCCAGTTTGACATTGTGCTCCGATAGACAGTTCCTTATAGCCTACATAATACTCACTGAGATTGTGTCGAATCACCTCTAACTGTCACCTCTATCAAAATTCTCTCTAATCACCTCTATCAAAATCCCCACTGTTCTGTGTGTAATCTCTCGTGGACAGATGCACGTAACATAGCTGGTATTGTAGTGTCTGTCAACAGACTGTGGGATGCGATGACTATCAAGGAACTTGATCAGTGATTTTTAATCACTGATCATTTTGGACAAATCACGATTTCGCATCTTTCAAATTTCGGAAGGGGAGGGGACATTTGGCCCATAGACTTGCCTGTAACTTGCAAAGGGGGGTGGAGCTACTGCCCTGCTTCCGCTGCTTGCTCTTGTCTCTTTTCAAACACATCTTCCCCCAGAAAATAATTGAGTATCTAACGCAATTACGCAGATTGTAATTCTGGGTTTCCAAGATTATTCTGTATGTGACAAGTGTCAAAAAGGTCAAAGGTTGGCCTAATGGATCTGACAACCTGTCTGACAACCTGTCTGATATCAAGTGCGTTCATGGTAATAAAGCTAGGCCATTTTACTGGATCTTTTATCAAGCCAAATAGGATAAAAGGAGGTCCATACCAAAGACTTGGATATTTCAGTTCTTTGTCGTTATACACTGAACAAAAATATGAATGCAAAATGTAAAGTGTTGGTCCCATGTTTCATGAGTTAAAATGAAAGATCCCGGAAATGTTCCGTTCACATAAAAAAAACATATTTCTCTCTAATTTGGTGCATAAATTTGTTTTACATCCCTGTTAGTGAGCATTTCTCTTTTGGCAAGATAATCCATCCACCTGACAGGTGTGGCAAATCAAGGAGATGATTAAACAGCATGGTCATTACACAGGTGCACCTTGTGCTAGGGACAATAAAAGGCCACACTAAAATGTGCAGTTTTGTCACACAACGCAATGCCACAGATGTCTCAAGTTTTGAGGGAGCATGCAATTGGCCTGCTGACTGCAGGAATGACCCCCAGAGCTGTTTCCAGAGAATTCAATGTTAATTTCTCTACCATAAGCCACCTCCAACATTGTTTTAGAGAATTTGGCAGTACGTCCAAGTGGTCTGCGGTTGTGAGGCCAAGTGTAACCACGCCAGCCCAAGACCTCCACATCCAGCTTGTACACCTGCAGTATCATCTGAGACCAGCCACCCGGACAGCTGATGAAAGTGTGGGCATGCATATCCAAAGACTTTCTGCACAAACGGTCAGAAACCGTCTCGTAAGCTCATCCGCATGCTCATCGTCCCCACCAGGGTGTTGACCTGACAGCAGTTTGGTGTTGTAACAGACTTCAGTGGGCTAAAGCTCACCTTTGATGGCAACTGGCATGCTGGAGAACTGTTCTTCCCGGATCCCGGTTTCAACTGTACCAGGCAGATGGCATTATGTGGGTGTGCGGTTTGCTGATGTCAATGTTGGGGGGTTATGGTATGGCGGTGGGATTATGGTATGGGCAGGTGGCGGTGGTGTTATAGTATGGGCAGACATAAGCTACAGACAATAAACACAAGTGCATTTTATCTATGGCAATTTGCATGCACAGAGATACCGTGACAAGATTCTGATGCCCATTGTTGTGCCATTCATCTGCTTCTTCACCTCATGTTTCAGCATGATAATGCACAGCCCCATGTCGCAAGGATCTGTACACAATTCCTGGAAGCTGGAAATGTCCCAGTTCTTCCATGACCTGCATATTTACCAGAGATGTCACCCATGGAGCATGTTTGGGATGCTCTGGATTGATGTGCACGACAGTGTGTTCCAGTTCTCGCCAATATCCAGCAACTTTGCACAGCCATTGAAGAGGAGTGGGACAACATTTCACAGGCCACAATCAACAGCCTGATCAACTCTATGCAAAGGAAATGTGTCACGCTGCATGAGGCAAATAATGGTCACACTGGTTTTCTGATCCACTCCCCTACTTTTTTTAAGGTATCTGTGATCAACAGATGCATATCTGTATTCCCAGTCATGTGAAATCCCTAATTAGGGCCTAATGAAGTTATTTCAATTGACTGATTTACTTATATGAACTGTAACTCTGTAAAATCATAGAAATTGTTGCATGTTGCATTTATATTTTTGTTTAGTGTATTTACAAAAGCCAATCATGGTTGATCATGGTTGTTCATCGAATCATGAATTTGATTGAAGTCTGAGATGTTCTACTGTAGAATCGAATCACTCAATGAAGTCATGTCATTCAGATGGATAGAAATGTGTCACGGATATATCTTTTTTGAGATGATTAAAGAACCGGAGGTATGCCATTGGGCTGTGGGTATCAGTCTCCTTTCATTTCCCCAGTCTCTGTCTACAGTCTAACTGAAGTTAATGACCTTTTACTTTTCTGTTCTGATCTGAAATAGAGAAAATACATTCTGTGTGAGACACATGACTACTGCATACTTGTCCTTCCTCTGATTGTGGGAACAGCCATGGAGCCACAAATGTATTTTTGTATCACTCTGTGCATATGATGTCATTTGATTTCCTAATGATTTCTTTAGACTGTATTAAGATAATAAATGTTTAGATGACATCAGATATAGTAGTATGTCCTGTATTTTCCAGATTATACTGCGGTGTACAATCTTGATTTTACCACTAGAGGGCAGTCATCGCAAACTTTCCAACATGCTACTCTCAATAGCCAAATAAATCTGTGGGTGTACGTGTTCTTATCTCCTCTCCTCTCTGTTTAGGGACGATTGAGCAACTCTCTTCCCCCCCATGGGATGCAGATAATTGTATATCAAAACTCCCACTGTGTTGCGTACAAAAACGTACATATAGATTTGTTAGGGAATACTCTCACACACACACGCATTGGAGGCAAGAGTGCCTTAATAACCACCTGCTGTGGTCTGCTGCTGTGTGAACTCCTCAAAGTGTAAAACCCCATAGCTCAGCAGAAAGAAAGTGTGTGTGTATATGTGAGTATTCCCTAACAAGTCTACATGTAAGTGTTTGTACACAACAGACAGTGGGAGTTTTGATATACAATTATCTGGGGAGAGAGTTGCTCAATAGTCCCTAAACAGAGAGGAGAGGAGAACACCCACATCCTCAAACCCATACACAAACACACACACAGTTGGACGACAACAGAAAAGAGAAACCTCGGGGAATGAGGTCATGGTTGTGGAGGAACTGCAGCATACATTTTTTGACTTATAAAATAAAGTAATGATATATACCCATTGATTCTTGAATAATTTAAGGATCCGACCCTTTTTTTAAATGTTCGCCTAAAATGACATACTCAAATCTAACTGCCTGTAGCTCAGGACCTGAAGCAAGGATATGCATATTCCTGATACCATTTCAAAGGAAACACTTTGACGTTTGTGGAAATGTGAAATTAACGTCGAAGAATATAACACATTAGATCTGGTAAAAGATCATTCAAAGAAAAAAAACATATTTTATAGTGTTTTTTTTTTCATCTTTGAAATGCAAGAGAAAGGTCCAAATGTATTATTACAGGTTAGGCGTAATTTAGATTTTGGCCACTAGATGGCAGCTGTGCAACATTTTTTAGACTGATCCAATGAACCATTGCATTTCTGTTCAAAATGTTGTATCAAGTCTGCCTAATAGGTTTATTGATACATTTTCAACTTCATAACTGTGCACTCTCCTCAAACAAAAGCAATGGTATTATTTCACTGTAATAGCTACTGTAAATTGGACAGTGCAGTTAGATTAACAAGAATTTAAGCTTTCTGCCCATATCAGATATGTCTATGTCCCAGGAAATGTACTTGTTACTTACAACCTGTACTTGTTACTTACAATGCTAATCACATTAGCCTTCGTTAGCTATACCATCCCACGGGGGGGACCCCAATCCTGTAGAGCAGGTATTCCCAAACTGGGGTACACACAATGCCGTCGGGATTAAAATGCCAAATAAAAATGCGATTCACATTTAAAAAAAATATACAGTTGAAGTCAGAAGTTTACATACACTTACGTTGGAGTCATTAAAACTCGTTTCACAACCACTCCACAAATGTCTTGTTTACAAACTATAGTTTTGGGAAGTCGGTTAGGACATCTACTTTGCGCATGACACAAGTCATTTTTCCAACCATTGTTTACAGACAGATTATTTCACTTATAATTCACTGTATCACAATTCCAGTGGGTCAGAAGTTTACATACACTAAGTTGACTGTGCCTTTAAACAGCTTGGAAAATTCTAGAAAATTATGTCATGGCTTTAGAAGCTTCTGATAGGCTAATTGACATCATTTGAGTCAATTGGAGGTGTACCTGTGGATGTACTTCAAGGCCTACCTTCAAAGTCAGTGCCTCTTTGCTGGACATCATGGCAAAATCAAAAGAAATCAAGTCTGGTTCATCCTTGGGAGCAATTTCCAAACGCCTGAAGGTACCACGTTCATCTGTACAAACAATAGTACACAACTATAAACACCACGGGACCACGCAGCCATCATACCGCTCAGGAAGGAGAGGCGTTCTATCTCCTAGAGATGAACATACTTTGGTGCGAAAAGTGCAAATCAATCCCAGAACAACAGCAAAGGACCTTGTGAAGATGCTGGAGGAAATAGATACAAAGTATCTATATCCATAGTAAAACGAGTCCTAGATCGACATAACCTGAAAGGCCGCTCAGCAAGGAAGAAGCCACTTCTCCAAAACCGCCATAAAAAAGCCAGACTACAGTTTGCAATTGCACATGGGGACAAAGATCGTACTTTTTGGAGAAATGTCCTCTGGTCTGATGAAACAAAAATAGAACTGTTTGGCCATAATGACCATCGTTATGTTTGGAGGAAAAAGGGTGAGGCTTGCAAGCCGAAGAACACCATCCCAACCGTGAAGTACGCGGGTGGCAGCATCATGTTGTGGGGGTGCTTTGCTGCAGGAGGGACTGGTGCACTTCACAAAATAGATGGCATCATGAGGATGGAAAATTTATGTGGATATATTGAAGCAACATCTCAAGACATCAGTCAGGAAGTTAAAGCTTGGTCGCAAAGGGGTCTTCCAAATGGACAATGACCCCAAGCATACTTCCAAAGTTGTGGCAAAATGGCTTAAGGACAACAAAGTCAAGGTACTGGAGTGGCCATCACAAAGCCTTGACCTCAATCCTGTAGAAAATGTGTTGGTAGAACTGAAAAATCGTGTGCGAGCAAGGAGGCATACAAACCTGACTCAGTTACACCAGCTCTGTCAGGAGGAATGGGCAAATATTCACCCAACTTATTGTGGGAAGCTTGTGGAAGGCTACCCGAAACGTTTGGCCCAAGTTAAACAATTTAAAGGCAATGCTACCAAATACTAATTTAGTGTATGTAAACTTCTGACCCACTGGGAATGTGATGAAAGAAATAAAAGCTGAAATAAATCATTCTCTCTACTATTATTCTGACATTTCACATAATTGAAATAAAGTGGTGATCCTAACTGACCTAAGACAGGGACTTTTTACTAGGATTAAATGTCAGGAATTGTGAAAAACAGAGTTTAAATGGATTTTCCAACTGGGCTATACATTTGGGTGAGTTTTTTTTATCGTCTGAGTATCCTTGTTTCACTGCCAAAAATAAAATTAAACCATCTAGTGTTCAGCGAAATAACAACACAATGTCAAATACAGGTAGCCTAGTCAAATAATTAACATCCAATCACATTAACCGTTACTCTCTCGCAGGAAACCTTCACTATTGCGCAGACATTTAGAAACAAAACATGCCAATTTGAAAAATAAGCCACAGGAGTTTTTTGAGCGAGAATAAAGATGACTTTTGAGTAGTAAGACATGTATAAAAGTAACAGATACCATTAATAAGAAGGGGCTAGAAGTGTCTTATATGGTGAGCTACCGTGTGGCTATGACAGGCAGGACGCATACTATTGTGGAGGACTTAATTCTTCCAGCTGCCGTGGATATGGCTGGGACAATGCTGGGGGAAAAGGCCAAAAAACGATACAGACAATGTCTCCATCAAACAACACTGTTTCACGACGCATCAGTGACATGGCAGGATATGTTTTGAAACAACTACTGCTTCGCATACAAGCCAGTGAACTATATGTGTTACAGCTGGATGAGTCAACAGACGTGGCGGGCCTGGCACAGCTCCTGGTGTATGTCTATTACGTTTATTGGGGGTCAATTAAGGAAGACATCCTATTTTTAAGGTTCTGGACAGCTTTGTGACATCAAATGGACTTTGGTGGTCAAGATATGTTGGTATCTGTACTGATGGTGCAAAAGCCATGACAGGAAGACATAGTGGAGTGGTAATGCGCGTGCAAGCAGTTGCTCCCGACGCCACTTGGGTACACCGCAGCATCCACCGAGAGACTCTTGCTGCCAAGGGAATGCCTGGCAGCTTGAAAGACGTTTTTGGCACTACAGCGAAAATCGTTAACTTTGTTAAAGCAAGGCTCCTGAACTCTCGTGTATTTTCTGCATTATGCAATGATATGGGCAGCGACCATGTAACGCTTTTACAACATACAGAAGTACGCTGGTTATCAAGGGGCAAAGTATTGACACATTTTTTTTGAATTGAGAGACAAGCTTAAAGTTTTCTTTACTTTGACCATAATTTTCACTTGTCTGACCGCTTGCGTGATGACGAGTATCTCACACGACTGGCCTATCTGGGTGATGTTTTTTCCCGCCTGAATGATCTGAATCTAGGATTACAGGGACTCTCCGCAACTATATTTACATTAACAAGGACAACACAAAAGTATTTCCATCATTGTATGATTTTTTGTGTGCAAATGAACTCAAGCTTACGGACAATGTCAAATGTGATATAGCAAAGCACCTGAGTGAGCTGGGTTTGTAATTACGCATGTGCTTTCCCGAAACGGATGACACAAACAACTGGATCCGTTATACACTTACCGATATCTGAACAAGAGAGCCTCAAGAGAGCCTTGCAGCAAGCGGTTCTGTGAAAATGTAATTTAATCAGAAGCCACTGCCAGATTTCTGGATAGGGCTGCGCTCAGAGTTTCTTGCCTTGGCAAATCGCGATGTTAAGTCACGGATGCCCTTTGCAAACACATACTTATATGAGAGTGGATTCTCTGCCCTCACTAGCATGAAAACTAAATACAGGCACAGACTGTGTGTGGAAAATGATTTAAGTGAGACTCTCTCCAATACAACCCAACATTGCAGAGTTATGTGAATCCTTTCAAGCACATCCTTCTCATTAACCTGTGGTGAGTTATTCACAATTTTTGATGAACAAATAAGGTTTTATATGTAAGATGGCTAAATAAAGAGCAAAATTATTGATTATTATTATGTTATTATTTGTGTCCTGGCCCTATAAGAGCTCTTTGTTACTTCCCACGAGCCGGGTTGTGACAAAAACTCACACTCATTCTTATGTTTAATAAATGTATTGTATAGTGTGTGTGTGTGGCAGGCTTACAATGATGGCAAATAACAACATTTGAGAGTGCGCTGACCCTGGTGCTAGAGGGGGTACGCAGCTGGAGCTTGAATGTTTGAAGGGGTACGGGACTATAAAAAGTTTGGGAACCACTGCTATAGAGGATAACTTAGAAATACCTAATGAGCTCAGTTCAGGGCTAGTGCAGCTGTCTGTAGAGCTGTGCACTCCACTGTTGCAGCCTGGAGAGAAACCCAAGATCCTGGAGACACTAGTGACACAGACACAGACATCCCACACTCCTAGCACAGGGTGTGTTTGAAGGGTGTTGTTTACAGGCTGTTTGCTCCCTGTATGGAGACTACTGTAGTGAAAACCTCAGCGTCATCACGTTGTCATTATAAAACACACCCGGGACAACAGAGCAGTGTAGAACCCTCCTCGACAGGAGTTAATGAAGGCTGATTAATGAAGACATGCTTGTTAATGTCACAGGATGGCAGAGAGAGATGAGGAGGAGAATTTGGTGGCGATCTGGATGAAGTGAGTTGTGTATGCTTCACTACTCTTGCAAAACCTTGTGCATGTGTTTTTATGTCCAGTGCCTTCAGAACGTATTCACACCCCTTGACTTTTCCAAATGTTGTTGTTGTAACAGACTGAATATAAAATGGATTAATTTGAGATTGTGTGTCACTGGCCTAGACACACTACCCCATAATCTCAAAGTGGTATTATGTTTTTATAAATGTTTACAAATGAATAAAACATTTAAAGCTGAAATGTCTTTACCCAATAGTATTTAGCCCCTTTGTTATGACAAGCCTAAATAAATTCAGGAGTAAAAACGTGCTTAACAAGTCACAGAATAAATTGCATTGATGAACTCTGTGTGCAATAATAGTGTTTAACATGATTTTTGAATGACTACCTCATCTCTGTACCCCACACATACAAGTATCTTTAAGGTCCCTCAGCCGAGCAGTGAATTTCAAACACAGATTCACCCACAAGGTTGAGGTTTACCAATGCCTCGCAAAGAAGGGCACCTATTGGTATATGGGTAAAAAAAACAGACATTGAATATCCCTTTGAGTATGGTGAAGTTATCAATTACACTTTGGATGGTGTATCAATACACCCAGTCACGACAAAGATACAGGCATCCTTCCTAACTCAGTTGCCGGAGAGGAAGGAAACCACTCAGGGAATTCACCACGAGGCCAATGGTCACTTTTTTAAAACAGTTACAGAGTTTATCGGCTGTGATAGGAGAACACTGAGGATGGATCAACAACATTGTAGTTACTCCACAATACTAACCTAAATGACAGAGTGAAAAGAAGGAAGCCTTTACAGAATACAAATATTCCAAAACATGCATCCTGTTTGCAATATGGCACTAATGTAAAACTGCAGACAATTTGGCAAATAAATTAACTTTATGTCCTAAATACAAAGTGTAATGTTTGGGACAAATCCAACACATCGCTGACTCCCACTCTTCATATGTTCAGTCATGGTGGTGGCTGCATCATGTTATGGGTATGCTTGTCATCGGCAAGGATTAGGGAGTTTTTTTTGGATGAAAAGAAACGCAATAGACCTAGGCACAGAAAAATCAGAGGAAAACCTGGTTCAGTCTGCTTTCCAACATGTTTTCACTTTGTTATTATGGGGTATTGTGTCAATTTAATCAATTTTGAATTCAGCCTGCAGCACAACAAAATGTGGAATAAGTCAAGGGGTATTAATGCTTTCTGAAGACACTGGTTTGTGTGTGTGTGTGTGTCTGCTTGTCAGTGACGGCAACATCTGGGCCCCGGCCCCAGTAGGGATTCTGGGACATGCTGTATAGCGCAGACAAACACCTCTGGAACCTTCCTCACATCGTGTGTGTGTTTATCCGCACATGTTGGAAAATATGTTTGTATGAACGAGACCATATCTTTGTCAATTTGTGTGTGTGTAGCAGTGCAGACAGACAGCTGTCAGCAGGGTGCCCCCAGGAGGGGAAGAAGAGAGGGATAAGGAGGAGGGGAGGTGTACGAGAAAAGGAGTAATTGTGGAGGTCCCACAGGGACACTGTCACCTCATCAAACCCACAGTGATGTGTCCCAAAGGAGATATGGAGACTGGGTGTCTGGAGCTCCAGTTCCAGCCCTCCAGGCAGAGCTCGCTGCTCACACCCCACAGTCCAGCTCCCAAAATGTGCTTCCCCTTCCAGCATGTCTGGGCCACCCAGCTGGATGGAAGTTGTATTTAGAGTTTTTTGGACAAAAACTGTTAATAAACATGATTCCATGTAGGGTGTCAAAGGCTAATTGGTTTTCTGATGTTGTTTTCACTCTAGCAATCATTTCTTTTAGTGCCAATATCTCTGTGTGTGTGTGTGTGTGTGTGTGTGTGTGTGTGTGTGTGTATTCTGAGTATGTAAATAGGCTTTTCTGTCGTGATGGGCTTCTTTTGTATTTTTATGTGTTTGCAGTGACTTCCTTTCTTGGTCCCTCATCCCTCCCTTCCTCCTTCCCCCTCTCTCTCTCTGTTTTGTTCTAGTCTTAACTGTCGATCGTGGCGTGTGTTATATTTAGAGGCAGGATGCTATCTGAGCTTACAGCTGTGTGTGATTCTGCTCCGACAGATCAACTGCATTCAAAGCAATCCCTTCTCTCTCCCTCTCTCTTTCCTTCTATTCCCTTCCCGCCCATATATAGTTTAACGATCCCACTCTCCCTCTCTCTATTCCTCTCCCTTTTTGCCTCCCTCTCCTATCTTTATCTTACCCATTCCACCCAACTTATCTGTTCTCCTTTTTGTTTTTATCCATCCCCTTCAAACCGTTCCTTTGCCAATTTCCCACCTCTCATCCACCCCCTCAGCACCTCTTCCACCCCCTCACCCCCTCTCTTCCACCCCCTCACCCCCTCTCATCCACCCCCTCACCCCCTCTCATCCACCCCCTCAGCACCTCTTCCACCCCCTCACCCCCTCTCATCCACCCCCTCAGCACCTCTTCCACCCCCTCACCCCCTCTCTTCCACCCCTCACCCCCTCTCATCCACCCCCTCAGCACCTCTTCCACCCCCTCACCCCCTCTCATCCACCCCCTCAGCACCTCTTCCACCCCCTCTCTTCCACCCCCTCACCCCCTCTCATCCACCCCCTCAGCACCTCTTCCACCCCCTCTCTTCCACCCCCTCACCCCCTCTCATCCACCCCCTCAGCACCTCTTCCACCCCCTCACCCCCTCTCATCCACCCCCTCAGCACCTCTTCCACCCCCTCACCCCCCCTATCTATTCTCCTCTTCCACCCCCTCAGTTTGATTTCCAGGACCACCCATATATAAAAATGTATGCATTCATGATTACAAGTTACTATGGATAAAAGCTATGGCTAAATGGCATATGTATATATGTATTATTATTATTATTATAATATTAAACAATTAAAAAATATATATTTCTTGAAGTGGTATGTAAATGTAACCTTAATCGTATTAATGAATAGCAATTAAGGATGTAATAGAAAATGTTTATGCAAATTCACCCTCAACAATTTCTACAGTTAATAACCACAAACAGAGAAGCTGTATGTAAACAACTCCTCCCCCTTTCTCTAGTCCAATCATCTGTTCTCCTCCACTCATCTGTTCTCCTCCCTCATCTGTTCTCCTCCCTCATCTGTTCTCCTCCAATCATCTGTTCCTCTCCACTTATCTGTTCTCCTCCACTCATCTGTTCTCCTCCCTCATCTGTTCTCCTCCACTCATCTGTTCTCCTCCACTCATCTGTTCTCCTCCCTCATCTGTTCTCCTCCCTCATCTGTTCTCCTCCACTCATCTGTTCTCCTCCACTCATCTGTTCTCCTCCCTCATCTGTTCTCCTCCATTCATCTGTTCTCCTCCCTCATCTGTTCTCCTCCCTCATCTGTTCTCCTCCACTCATCTGTTCTCCTCCACTCATCTGTTCTCCTCCACTCATCTGTTCTCCTCCCTCATCTGTTCTCCTCCCTCATCTGTTCTCCTCCCTCATCTGTTCTCCTCCACTCATCTGTTCTCCTCCACTCATCTGTTCTCCTCCCTCATCTGTTCTCCTCCCTCATCTGTTCTCCTCCCTCATCTGTTCTCCTCCCTCATCTGTTCCCCTCCACTTATCTATTCTCCTCCAATCATCTGTTCTCCTCCAATCATCTGTTCTCCTCCACTCATCTGTTCTCCTCCACTCATCTGTTCTCCTCCACTCATCTGTTCTCCTCCCTCATCTGTTCTCCCCCACTCATCTGTTCTCCTCCAATCATCTGTTCTCCTCCCTCATCTGTTCTCCTCCACTCATCTGTTCTCCTCCAATCATCTGTTCCCCTCCACTCATCTGTTCTCCTCCCTCATCTATTCTCCTCCAATCATCTGTTCTCCTCCACTCATCTGTTCTCCTCCACTCATCTGTTCTCCTCCACTCATCTGTTCCCCTCCACTCATCTGTTCTCCTCCCTCATCTATTCTCCTCCAATCATCTGTTCTCCTCCCTCATCTATTCTCCTCCAATCATCTGTTCTCCTCCACTCATCTGTTCTCCTCCCTCATCTGTTCTCCTCCACTCATCTGTTCCCCTCCACTCATCTGTTCTCCTCCCTCATCTATTCTCCTCCAATCATCTGTTCTCCTCCACTCATCTGTTCTCCTCCAATCATCTGTTCTCCTCCCTCATCTGTTCTCCTCCACTCATCTGTTCTCCTCCAATCATCTGTTCCCCTCCACTCATCTGTTCTCCTCCCTCATCTATTCTCCTCCAATCATCTGTTCTCCTCCCTCATCTGTTCTCTTCCACTCATCTGTTCTCCTCCACTCATCTGTTCTCCTCCACTCATCTGTTCTCCTCCACTCATCTGTTCTCCTCCCTCATCTGTTCTCCTCCAATCATCTGTTCTCCTCCACTCATCTATTCTCCTCCAATCATCTGTTCTCCTCCAATCATCTGTTCTCCTCCACTCATCTGTTCTCCTCCACTCATCTGTTCCCCTCCACTTATCTATTCTCCTCCAATCATCTGTTCTCCTCCACTCATCTATTCTCCTCCAATCATCTGTTCTCCTCCAATCATCTATTCTCCTCCACTCATCTGTTCTCCTCCCTCATCTGTTCTCCTCCAATCATCTGTTCTCCTCCACTCATCTATTCTCCTCCAATCATCTGTTCTCCTCCAATCATCTGTTCTCCTCCACTCATCTGTTCTCCTCCACTCATCTGTTCTCCTCCACTCATCTGTTCCCCTCCACTTATCTATTCTCCTCCAATCATCTGTTCTCCTCCACTCATCTATTCTCCTCCAATCATCTGTTCTCCTCCAATCATCTGTTCTCCTCCAATCATCTGTTCTCCTCCAATCATCTGTTCTCCTCCACTCATCTGTTCTCCTCCACTCATCTGTTCTCCTCCCTCATCTAATCTCCTCCACTCACCTGTTCTCTTCCACTCATCTGTTCTCCTCCACTCATCTATTCTCCTCCACTCATCTATTCTCCTCCACTCACCTGTTCTCCTCCCTCATCTATTCTCCTCCCTCATCTGTTCTCCTCCACTCACCTGTTCTCCTCCACTTTCTGGTCTTTTCCCCTCCTCTTTAACTGATACCTTATGAGATCTCTCCTTAAATGTTCACCTCTCCTTTCCATCTCATGTTCCAATCTTTCTCATTTTGTTCTGTTGTATCAGTCTGACCCTAACCATAACCTTTCTCAACCAAACAGTTTTTCTCGCCTCCTCTTCTCCCCCATTCTATTTTCTAATCCCTCTCCTCTCATCTCCTCTCCTCCAGGATAGTCACAGAGGTAGTAAACTCGTTTTAGTGTACAGTCAGGGCTAGTTCTGTGTATAAGAAGATATCGAGCCTGAGGGTGTATAAACTACGGGAGTTTATGGAGCATTGGACACATTATACAGCCCCACCGGCATTGGTGCTTCTACTATCCTGAGCTCGTTTCCTCACTCAATATTCATTCACCTGCTATTCCTATTTTTTTATGTTGTATGACTAATAAGTCAGCTGTGTTGAGAAATCATTTTCCTCTGGGGATTAATAATGAAGCTACAATAGTACATGCATGGAAGCTCTCCATGTTACATGATTACTGCTCCATCCTTTCTTCTATGCTCTCTAACGCTGCTCTCTCTCTGTCTCTCTCTGTCTCTCTGTCTCTCTCTGTCTCTCTGTCTCTCTGTCTCTCTCTCTCTCTCTCTCTCTGTCCCTCTCTCTCTGTCCCTCTCTGTCTCTCTTTCTCTGTCTCTCTGTCCCTCTCTCTCCATCTCTCTGTCTCCATCGCTCTGTCTCTCTGTCTCCATCTCTCTGTCTCTCTGTCTCCATCTCTCTGTTTCTGTCTCCCTCTCTCTGTCCCTCTGTCTCCATCTCTCTGTCTCTCTTTCTCTCTCCATCTCTCTCTGTCTCTCTCTCTCTGTCCTTCTCTCTCTCTCTGTCTCCCTGTCTCTCTCTGTCTCTCTCTCTCTCTGTCCCTCTCTCTCTCTGTCCCTCTCTCTCTCTGTCCCTCTCTCTCTGTCCCCCCCTCTCTCTCTGTCCCCCCCTCTCTCTCTGTCCTCCTCTCTCTCTCTCTCTCTCTCTGCCCCCCCCTCTCTCTCTCTGTCCCTCTCTCTCTGTCCCTCTGTCTCTCTCTCTATCTGTCCCTCTGTCTCTCTCTCTGTCCCTCTGTCTCTCTCTCTCTGTCTCTCTGTCTCTCTCTCTCTGAAACATATGTTAACATTGCCAAAACAAGTGAAATAGATAAACAAAAGTGAAAAAAAACTATAAAAAATGAAGAGTAAACATTACACAAAAGTTCAAAAAGAATAAAGACATTTCAAATGTCATATTATGTATATATACAGTGTTGTAACAATGTGCAGATAGTTAAACTACAAAAGGGAAAATAAATAAATATGTTTGTTCTTTATTGGTTGCCCTTTTCTTGTGGCAACAGGTCACAAATATTGCTGCTGTGATTGCACACTGTGGTATTTCACCCAGTAGATATGGGAGTTTATCAAAATTGGATTTGCTTTCGAATTATTTGTGGATCTGTGTAATCCGAGGGAAATATGTGTCGCTAATATGGTCATACATTTGGCAGGAGGTTAGGAAGTGCAGCTCAGTTTCCACCTCATTTTGATGGCAGTGTGCACATAGCCTGTCTTTTCTTGAGAGCCAGGTCTGCCTACGGTGGCCTTTCTCAATAGCAAGGCTATGCTCACTGAGTCTGTACATAGTCAAAGATTTCCTTAATTTTGGGTCAGTCACAGTGGTCAGGTATTCTGCCACTGTGTACTCTCTATTTAGGCCAAATAGCATTCTAGTTTGCGCCGCTTTTTTGTTAATTCTTTCCAATGTGTCAAGTAATTATCTTTTTGTTTTCACATGATTTGGTTGGGTCTTATTGTGTTGCTGTCCTGGGGCTCTGTGGGGTCTGTTTGTGTTTGTGAACAGAGCCCCAGGACCAGCTTGCTTAGGGTGCTCTTCTCCAGGTTCATCTCTCTGTAGGTGATGGCTTTGATATGGAAGGTTTGGGAATTGCTTCCTTTTAGGTGGTGGTAGAATTTAACGTCTCTTTTCTGATTTTGATAATTAGTGGGTATCGGCCTAATTCTGCTCTGCATGTGTTAATTGGTGTTTTACGTTGTACACAGAGGATATTTTTGCAGAATTCTGCATGCAGAGTCTCAATGTGGTGTTTTTCCCATTTTGTGAATTCTTCATTGGTGAGCGGACCCCAGACCTCACAACCATAAAGGGCAATGGGGTCTATAACCGATTCAAGCATTCAAGTATTTAACTATTTTTATTCAGATCCTAATTGGTATGTCCTTTTGAAGGCATAGAAGGCCCTTCTTGCCTTGTCTCGCAGATCGTTCACAGCTTTGTGGAAGTTACCTGTGGCGCTGATGTTTAGGCCGAGGTATGTATAGGTTTTTGTGTGCTCTAGGGCAACGGTGTCTAGATGGGATTTGTATTTGTGGTCCTGGCGACTGGACCTTTTTTGGAACACCATTATTTTTGTATTACTGAGATTTACTGTCAAGGCCCAGGTCTGACAGAATCTGTGCAGAAGATCTAGGTGCTGCTGTAGGCCTTCCTTGGTTGGGGACAAAAGCACTAGATTATCAGCAAACAGTAGACATTTGACAGATTCTAGTAGGGTGAGGCCGGGTGCTGCAGACTGTTCTAGTGCCCTCGCCAATTCGTTGATATATATGTTGAAGATTGTGGGGCTTAAGCTGCCTCCCTGTCTCACCCCACGGCGCTCTCTCTGTCTCTCTCTCTCTCTCTCACACACTTATAGCTGAAGTGTGTTAGTTTAGGAAGAAGAGCTACTGGGTATGAACCAGAGAGATTGAGGAGGGGGAGGCAGAGCCTACACTTTAAGGTCCCTGATCTCTTACCTGTGAAAGCAGGCTTAATTAGACCCTATTATGATTGGCTGACAGATTGAAGGTGAAGTGAGATTTTAGACTGAGTATGTATGATATTTGTTGCTTAAATACAGATTGGAGAATATCCATCCCCTGACTTCATGGCTGTTAGTGTGATAACGGACTGGAATTATACAGAGGCAGAACATATGTGAGCACAGTGTAGGGGGTTGTGTGTGTGAGGGGTAGAGGAAGAGGGAGGAGAGAAAAAGAGAGGAAGAGAGACAAAGAGAGAAAGCAAAAGGGTTGAACGCAGTATGTCTGCGTTGCCCTGCGTTGTTGGGAGCTGCCCACCGGTAGTGGTGCCATAGGTGGATTACCACTCTGTTAATTCAGAGGAAGAGAGAAATGGTGAAAGAGATCATGGAAGAAAGAGGACTAAAATAAAGCAGGATATTTTCGGACACTCAGAGCAAACTGGACTGTCTATTCAAGGTTTCCTCTTGAAGTTTGGAGTCATTTGGGGAGAAGAAGATGTATGATTGTCAAAAGTTGGATTTTAACATCAGAGCTTTGACTTCGCTTACCAATGATGTCAGTTTTTTTATCTGTGATATTCTGACTCTCTCTCTGTCCCTCGCTCTCTCTGACTCGCTCTCTCTCTGACTCGCTCTCTCTCTGACTCGCTCTCTCTCTGACTCACTCTCTCTCTCTCTCCCTCTCTCTCTCTCTCCCTCTCTCTCTCTCTCTCCCTCGCTCTCTCTCTCTCTCTCTCTCCCTCGCTCTCTCTCTCGCTCTCTCTCTGACTCGCTCTCTCTCTCACTCTCTCTCTCCCTCGCTTTCTCTCACTCTCTCCCTCACTTTCTCTCTCCCTCTCTCTCTCTCCCTCTCGCTCTTTCTCTCGCTCTCTCTCCCTCTCTCTCCCTCCCTTTCCCTCGCTCTCTCTCCCTCTCTCTCTCTCTCTCCCTCGCTCTCTCCCTCTCTCTCTCTCTCTCTCTCTCTCCCTCTCCCTCGCTCTCTCTCCCTCTCTCTCTCTTTCTCTCCCTCGCTCTCGCTCTCCCTCGCTCTCGCTCTCCCTCGCTCTCGCTCTCGCTCTCCCTCGTTCTCTTGAGACAGAGAATTTGACATATTTAGGGGGAAAGAGGAGGGGTAGATGATGGAGGGAGGGAGAGATTGGGAAACAGAGGGTGAGATCACAGTTTTTTTTCAGCCCAGGAGAGAGATTCAGGAGAGGTCCTCCTTTAATACTGCGTATCTTCTCAACTCCTTAGACATCTGACTCAGGCTAATGCCATAGACTGCACCTCCAGCTCCAGACCACATTGGCACCCTTGGGTCCGTCTTGGCCTGCTTTGTCCCAGCTTGGAGTCAGAATGGCAGGCTGTGCTAAGCGCTGTAAACAGGGATTAGTGAAATGTGTCCTGTCCCTGCACAAACTAGTCACAGGGACTCTCAACAAAGGTACGTCACTGGGCGGTGTGTGAGTGTGTGCGTCCAAGGACAAATTTGAGCATGGGCGTGTGAATATACTGTCTATACAGTATAAAGCAGAATGAGTGTGAACTGTATAGGAGTACATAGCTATAGGGTTAGATTTGCTCTCTCTGGGTTTGAGTGTCTGTTGTGGAGTTGCATGAGCTGTAGGAACCTCACCACATCAGTACATGACATTGTGCTTGTGTGTCAGTTTTATAGAGTTTGCATGGCTACTCATCTAAAGCTCCATCTAAACTATTGAACCAACACGTAAGTTACACGGCTAGACCTAAGTGTCCATCTCTCTCTCTCTCTCTCTCTCTCTCTCTCTCTCTCTCTCTCTCTCTCACTCTCTCACTCTCTCACTCTCTCACTCTCTCTCTCTCTCTCTCTCTCTCTCTCACTATCCATCCCTCCTCCCCATATCTCTGGCAGAATGATTATTGTATAAAGGAGACAAGTGAAAGGGGGAGGGAGGGAGGGAGGGAGGCAGGCAGGCAGGCAGGGAGGGATGCAGGCAGGCAGGCAGGGAGGGAGGCAGGCAGGCAGGGAGGGAGGCAGGCAGGGAAGGAAGCAGGCAGGGAAGGAAGCAGGAGGGCAGGGAGGGAGGGAGGCAGGGAGGGTGTGGTAATAGAGGAGTGATAAACTTGATAGAGAGCAGAATGTGTTTGACAGTGTGATGAATGTGTGTAATAACATTTCGGCGTGGCAACGTAGTGGCTGGGAAAAACAGGGGAAGCTCTCAATATAGAAGGAAAAGCTTTACTGTTGTGATTCATTGTTTTCTACTGTGTGTGTGTGTGTGTGTGTGTGTTCGTGTGTGTGTGTGATTCATGATTTCATTATATTGCCTCTATTGCTGGAGGAAAGCAGGGCAGGATTAAACAAAATGAGCTGAATCTCAAATACAGTACAGTAGAGTACAGTACAGTAGAGTACAATACAGTAGAGTACAGTACATTATGAGACTGGAGGATATACAGCGCACGCACACAAACCAACACACGCACACACGCGCAGGCGTACTGCTATTGACTTTGGTTTGAAGGAAGCACAGTCACACACTAGTGTTAGAGCCGGCTCTGTGGAGGGGGTAAACGGGTGATGTTATTAGGGATAGAGCTCCAGACCCAAGCCTGAGGGCCCCGACATTACACTACGGGGTAGGGCCTGGTTTCTCATCAATAACTAGGGTACGGGCAGGGTATCACTGAGTTGATCACTAACATTTTGAAGCTGAGTCATTTACTTGTGCTCTTCTGCGCAGCACCGTCATATCTGACTAAGATCATAACAGGGTGTCAGAAGTGCTTCAACCTCGACAAATATAAGACTGGAGAGACTTCATAGAAAATAATAATGTTTAGAGTGACAGATGTAGCTAACAACTAACTGCTCTCTCGTGTCTCGTCATTTAGCAGAGCAGGACAAGCGGAGCCATTGCCATGGCTACTCGCAGACTCAGAGCCGCCAATGAGCAGAGCTCATGCAGAGCGAGCTGCGTGCAGTTAGAGAGTAACAGACAGAGAGGACCAGCTAATTGATTTACTAACGGAGGAAGTTATTTATGATTTCAGGTTTCGGGCAGGGCCTTAAATTTGGCAGAAGCTATCGGGTCTGGGTAGGGTAGGGCCTGAAAATTGCGGACACGGGTAAGTGTTAAAATTCATGCCCGTCTAGGGCTCTATTAGGGGGTCCTGCAGAGGTTATGTTGCGTAACGAATGGCTTCTTAAAAGCTGAAAACACACAGACAGGCACACACAGGCACACACAAAGTAATAAGGAAATGAAGAGGAAAATATAAGAGATCTGGGTCTGCATAACATCAAATACACACACACAATCTCACTGGGCTGTCTCAGTGTCTCAGTGTCTTAGGGTCTCAGGGTCTCAGTGTGTTAGTGTCTCAGTGTCTCAGTGTCTCAGTGTCTCAGAGTCTCAAAGTCTTAGTGTCTCAGTGTCTCAGTCTCAGTGTCTCAGTGTCCCCGGGTCTCAGTGTCTCAGTGTCTCAGTGTCTCAGTGTCCCCGGGTCTCATTGTCTCAGTGTCCCCGGGTCTCAGTGTCTCAGTGTCCCCGGGTCTCAGTGTCTCAGTGTCTCAGAGTCTCAGAGTCTCAGTGTCCCCGGGTCTCAGTGTCTCAGTGTCTCAGTGTCCCTGGGTCTCAGTGTCTCAGTGTCTCAGTGTCTCAGTGTCTCGGTGTCTCAGAGTCTCAGTGTCTCAGTGTCTCCGGGTCTCAGTGTCTCAGTGTCTCAGAATCTCAGTGTCCCCGGGTCTCAGTGTCCCCGGGTCTCAGTGTCCCCGGGTCTCAGGGTCTCAGTGTCCCCGGGTCTCAGGGTCTCAGTGTCTCAGTGTCTCAGTTTCTCAGGGTCTCAGTGTCTGTGTCCCCGGGTCTCAGTGTCTCAGTGTCTCAGAATCTCAGTGTCCCCGGGTCTCAGTGTCCCCGGGTCTCAGTGTCTCAGTGTCCCCGGGTCTCAAGGTCTCAGTTTCTCGGGGTCTCAGTGTCTCAGAGTCTCAGTGTCTCAGAGTCTCAGAGTCTCAGTCTCTCAGAGTCTCAGGGTCTCAGAGTCTCAGTGTCTCAGAGTCTCAGAGTCTCAGAGTCTCAGTCTCTCAGAGTCTCAGGGTCTCAGAGTCTCAGAGTCTCAGAGTCTCAGTGTCTCAGGGTCTCATTGTCTCAGTGTCTCAGTGTCTCAGTGCTCCACAGGGAACGAGAGCTACATCTAAGAATATCAGATTACACAATGGTGTTGTGTCTTTGGCTATGCCGGATTAAGTGATATGACATGCTATTCTATAAAATCAGAGTACTGATTTTGGACACGTGAGTGTTGCACTTGCTCCTTTCGGTCTCAAACTTATCTGTCATGGTTTGCAGATAGAGGTCTTGAGTACGGAGGGAGAGATTCAGTGATGAGATTTATTCCGCTTGCTTAGACATCAAGATATCCATCTTCATCACCCGAGTTCTCTCATCATTCATTTGGTCAGCGACTTCAATGAGTTCTGCTGATTTGTCATCCAACTAAGTCATTGTGTTCATCAACTGATCGTCTTTGGTCTGCAGAATTTGGAGTAGAACATTGTTACCTTGTGTAATGTTTGACAAAACTGCCTGCATGTTATCAAATTGCGCGCCCCTGTTCGTAGATAACTCGACAGATTTATCTAGTTTGGACTGGACTACATCGTATTTAGTTTTGGCTAAATCGAGTTGTTCCTGGAGACAACGATTTTGTTGGAGAGTTTGTGCTCGTTCATCGTCATAAGTATTTGCAATTACTTTTAATTGTTCAGATTTCAAATGCAGTTCCTCGACGAGCAGAATGTTTTCATTTCTTGCTTTTGTCAATAGTTGCTCAGTTCTCTCCATCTGTCCCCTCATGTTAGCCATGTCTGGCACGTGCTTCAGCTGTGCACTGTGGTATTGGACCGATGCCATATTTTTATGGTGATACATCAGTGCAAAAGTGGGGAGAACTGTCACAAAGCCTGTGTTTGATGGTTCATTTTGGAGAGCGTTCGCAATTTCTGCAGTTTTTTCGCTAATGGCATAATTAGGGTTGGTATCGCTGCTGAGGTCAGAGATCAATCCTTTTATGGGTGGAGGTTCACTAATTAGCGGAGGAGTGGTGACCACTTCCTTTGATAGCTTGCACATTATTAGAAAAATTTAGAGGAAAAATATTCCTAATTTTCAAAGGTTTGGAATTCGTCGGAAGCTGCAAAGACAAGTTTAATCTATTTATTGATGTTGACGAACCATCAGTACCGTACCAGTAATGTGGAAGTTGGACGTGAATGAATTTGCAAAAGCAAATTGAATTAATTAATCAATGCCAATGATTAATCCTACCTGGGTAGGCTATCTGGGTATTAAACTTGAATTAACCTGAGATGTTGCTTTATCCAGGTTAATATGATAAGTTTAAAAGTGTCTCATTTGATTGGAAGAACATTAAGGTATGTTCAACAATTTAACTTATTAAATTGAATGAGACTATAATCTATACAATCTCCATTGATTGGATATCGTAAGTGTAAACAGTAGATCAAATGTTGGGATCATTCACCACTATGGTACACTTCTCCCTAAGGCCGAAGCCACATGGGGTTCCCGCTGGGGCGGGATTTCTGTCCGTACTGGATTACTGAATGGTTTTGCAAAAACCAAATTTTACTGATTGATCAATTTAATAATAAATCAGACCTGTATAGGCTATTTGGGAATGAAACTTTAATTAACCTGAGAAGTTGCTTCATCTAGGTTAGTTTGAAAAAAGTTTACAATGTCTTATTTAGAAGACTCATCAATTTGGATATTATTTAAAAGATCCATTTGAGAATGAAATTGCCAGATTTACACTTATTAGTTCAATTGGATAAGACATTGATATCTGTCTGGATATCATAAGTAATGACTTGAGTGTGACCTGAATAATTCTTCATGAACGAATATACTGGGCACACTTCAGCAGTCAATGATTACACACGCTGAAATCAAACGGAAGTACCCGGGGCGGGACTTCCGTTCCGCAAGGCGGAGGAATTTCAACGTGGCACAAGAAAACAAAATGGCGATTTTCCCTTTGTTAGCTTAGCATCTTGTGCAAGCTAATCCTACTTTATGCATGAAAAATGCATAACATAGGATTCCCTGGGCAAGGGAAATGTTTTACTCATAACATATTGTTCAAACCCTTTTCGGCGTTATTTTGACGATGTTTTAACTGGAACACGCGGCAAACAACGAACTGCACCGTGGTCTACTTGCGTGGGAACACGAGAGAGACAGAGATAATTATCGCTGGTCAAGCTAATATCTCCTGAATTTCAATCGGCTGGCTCTTTGTCCTCGCTCGAGAAATTAATAATGACCGAGCCTACACGCATCTGAAACACTAGAGGCAGAAATAGCCCTGCGTTTGGCCAAACCCTCTATTTCTCAGATTTCTGTAATTAGCTTTATCAGCCCTCATACAGAAATGTATTCGCTTATGTTACCCACTGACTACGGCAGAACACAACACGGAGGCATTTCTCCAGAGCACACACACGCACCAATAATTCCTGGCTTTAACTCCCATAATGTGTATAATAAAACTTGGTATATTATGTAATCTGCTTTTCAATTTCATACAGGCTGAATCAAAATGAAAGCGTCATTCTATTTTAGATTCATCACAGGGGGCACCAATGTGTCGTGTCTTTGGCAATGCCGGATTAAGTGATATGACATGCTATTCTATAAAACCCTTTCTCCATAATTAATATTACCTGATTGAGCTAATCATGTAAATGTAATTAGCTAGAAAGTCGGGGCACCACGAAATAATATTTATAGAGCTGTTATCTTCCGAATAAACTCTTAAAGACCTAGTAATATTTTACGTCAATGGCACCTTATTTCAGTCTCATCTGATAGTTGTAAATTCTTGGTTATCTTCACGAACGCCTAACAAGTTGAATCAGCAATACAAAATTGGGTTTAATTATTTATTTACTAAATACCTAACTATTGGATACGTTGTAGTAACGTCGTTGTGTGGTAGACGGGATACTCTGACTGTTCTTTCCTAGCCCACGTTTGCAGCTGCTGTTGCTAACTCAATGGCTAGGAGGTATCACTTCTGTAGTGAATAAGAGTTCAAAGTTCATACCATTCGCAACCAAAGCTCACGCTGAGGTTGGCTTCGTTCTGTAGTTATTATCTGAACCATTCTGACATCGGATCGTCATCCTAATGTACCCGGAACAGTTGACATGTTAGTCCTTTTAAGGTATGGACCGTCGTCCTCACATCCTCGGAACAGGATGTTACATTTTCGTCAAGGGCTTTATATAGTGGAGGGAGAAGGGTGTGTTTTCATAGTTTTATAACACCTGTCTCTTCACATGGGCGGGCCACTGATTGAGCAGAGCCCTAACCTTATGAAACCCAAATCTCTCATTTGGAAGCTAAAATTACATTTAATCTTTTCACCAATAATTTTATATTCAAACATTTAAATTGCCCAACAATTCCATGTGAATCTGATAACTCTAATGTGTAGACTTTCCACTGTAGAGTTTATGTCATCCTATCATTGATGAGAATGTCTCAGATGACAACCGAACTGACATCATATTCATTAAGTACCAACCCATATGTTCAACTGGTCGGATTACCAAAATATGGTTAATTTCCCCCACCTTCTGATGTTCCCAGAATTCCCAAGGGATTTTCAAATGTCACATCAGTAGGGTAGAGAGAGGAAAGAGGGGGGGAGAGGTATTTATGACTGTCATTAACCTACCCCCAGGCCAACGTCATGACAGTGGTAATAAAGGCTATAACCGAGACACAAACACACACACACACACACAGTTGTTAGAATCTGAACATTTTGTCTTTGTGGGTACAGTGCATTCGGAAAGTATTCAGATCCCTTGACTTTTTCCACATTTTGTATCATTACAACCTTATTCTAAAATGGATTAAATTGTTTTTCCCCCTCATCAATCTACACACAATACCCCATAATGACAAAGCAAAAACAGTTTTTTGTGTGCACATGTATAAAAAATGTAAAACTGTTATGAATTTAATGTATAATGATTAAATGATGTATACATTTAAAGTAATGATAGGACTATATCTAATAGAATTCTACCCTGTCTCTGTATAATGATGAAGAATGTTTGTCCATAAGAAAAAAGGAACTGTGGCAGACAACTTGTGACCACTGTGGAACTGATAACAGGGAAGGAAGTCTCCCCACCCAGGGAGGGGAGAAACCTTGGGCTTGTAGTAGATTGTATAACAGGTGGCAGGCAATGTATGAGTAGGAGAAGACTTGTAAACTATATTGTCATTGTCCGAGAGGAGGAGGGACATTTATGACGAAATAAGAGGTATATAAACCAATGTACATGTAATGATTGGCAGAGCTCTCGTAAATAAAAGTTGCTGACTATTGTAGACTGGCCTCTGTCTGTTTCATTTCAACAAGAATCTTACAAATTCTTGGTAACAGACCAAGTAGTTTAATTGAAGTTCAGTTTATGAACATTGAGAACATAATTCTCGTAACAAAAACTGAAATATCACATATTACATAAGTATTCAGACCCTTTACTCAGTACTTTGTTGAAGCACCTCCGGCAGCAATTACAGCCTAGAGTCTTCTTCGGTATGACGCTACAAGCTTGGCACACCTGTATTTGGGGAGTTTCTCCCGTTCTTCTCTGCAGATCTTCTCAAGCTATGTCAGGTTGGATGGGGAGCGTTGCTGCACAGCTATTTGCAGTTCTCTAGAGATGTTCGATCGGGTTCAAGTCCGGGGTCTGGCTGGGCCACTCAAGGACATTCAGAGACTTGCACTCCTGCATTGTCTTGGCTGTGTGCTTAGGGTCGTTGGAAGGTGAACCTTCACCCCAGTCTGAGGTCCTGTGTCACGACTTCTACCCGAAGTTGGTTCCTCTCCTTGTTTGGGCGGTGTTCGGCGGTAGACGTCACCGGTCTTCTAGCCATCGCCGATCCATTTTTAATTTTCCATTTGTTTTGTCTTGTTTTCCCACACACCTGGTTTTCATTCCCTCAGCACGTGTTGTGTATTTAACCCTGTGTTCCCCCCATGTCTTTGTGTGGTATTGTTTGTTGTAAGTGCTTGTGCACATTTGTTGTCTGGTGCGCGTCGGGTTTTGTACCCATTCTTTATTATTCTGGATACCGGTGGTTATATATATGTATATTAAACTGCTCCGGTTATTACCCAGTTCTGCTCTCCTGCATCTGACTTCGCTGCCACCAGTTACGCACCCCTTACATCCTGAGCAGGTTTCCATCAAGGATCTCTCTGTACTTTGCTCCGTTCATCTTTCCCTCAATCCTGACTAGTTTCCCAGTCCCTGCTGCTGAAAACCATTCCCACAGCATGATGCTGCCGCCACCATGCTTCACCCTAGGGATGGTGCCAGGTTTCCTCCAGACGTGACGCTTGGCATTCAGGCCAAAGAGTTCAATCTTGGTTTCATCAGACCAGAGAATCTTGTTTCTCCTGGTCTGAGAGTCTTTAGGTGCCTTTTGGAAAACTCCAAGTGGGATACCATGTACCTTTTACTGAGGAATGGCTTCCATCTGGCCACTCTACAATAAAGGGCTGATTGGTGGAGTGCTGCAGAGATGGTTGTCCTTCTGAAAGGTTCTCCCATCTCCATAGAGGAACTCTGGAGCTCTGTCAGAGTGACCACCGGGTTCTTCTCCCTGACTAAGGCTCTTCTCCCCCGATTGCTCAGTTTGGCCGGGCGGCCAGCTCTAGGAAGAGTCTTGGTGGTTCCAAACATCTTCCATTTAAGAATGATGGAGGCCACTGTGCTCTTGAGGAACTTCAATGCTACAGACATTTTTTGTACCCTTCCCGAGATCTGTGCCTCGACACAATCCTGTCTCGGAGCTCTAAGGACAATCCCTTCGACCTCATGGCTTGGTTTTTGCTCTGACTGTGGGACCTTATATAGACAGGTGTGTGCCTTTCCAAATCATGTCCAATCAATTTAATTTACCACAGGTGGACTCCAATCAAGTTGTAGAAACATTTCAAAGATGATCAATGGAAACAGGATGCACCTGAGCTCAATTTTGAGTCTCATAGCAAAGGGTTTGAATACTTATTTAAATAAGGTATTTCTGTTTTTTAAATGTGCAAAAAAAAGTTTTTACCTGTTTTTGCTTTGTCAATATGGGGTATTGTGTATAGATCGAGGGGAAAACGATTTAATACATTTTAGAATAAGGCTGTAACAAAATGTGGAAAATTCAAGGGGTCTGAATACTTTCAGAATGCATTGATTAGAATTTGTTTTTACTGCACATTGCTTTCCAATTAGAGTTTTATGCTTGGATAGAAAGTGCCTATTGCTTCCAATTTCAGTTAAAATGGTGGAGAGAAAGCAGTGAATATGGTAGTCTGGGCTTTGGAGGAGTCACTGACAGAGTAACACTGACCTCTGCTGGTAGCAGTGTAGCACTGTCCGTTCCTTTCATGCCCACTGTAGCAGGGGTTCCCAAACTTTTTCACCTGGGCCCCACTTCCAGCTTTGGGTGGCATCCCGCGTCCCCCTGCGCACGCGCAACGTCTATTTCTATGTGCACAAGCACTGTTCATGAAACAAACTGTTCACACCCCTCTTGTTGGTGGAGAGAATTTTGCAGGTTTAAAGCTTATTTCCTGCAATTCTACACATTCTGTCATGGGTTGCAAAGAAAATTTAGCATTTTTAAAGCACATTTTCCTGCAATTCTACACATTTTGCTATGTCTAGTGTGTATTCATGTGATATTTGAGTGACAAAAAAATTACAATAATATCTATGGGCTAAAAAACTGAAATAGAAAAGCGTTAGCTGACATGGGCTAGTTGATGTGGACATTTCTGAAAAGTAATAAATAGCTCTCTAAGGTATGCAATGACTGACATGACAAGAGGAACTGATGAGGCACTACCCAATTTCGAAATTGGTGCATTCTACTATTACACATTTTAAGAGTAAGTTTAAAGCCGGACTGTTCCTTTAGGGGGCACGCCCCACAGTTTGGGAACCACTGCACTAGAGGACCTCTTTTGTTTGCTATTGGGCTGAGGTTCACACTTATCATTGCTTACAGTCATTGGGAAAATCTCAATTGGTTCTGCTCGACTCCTATCGCCTCTCTTCTCCACTCGTGTGCCATCAGGCAAATGACATTTACAGGGGTGGATCCTAATAAATGTGTAAAGTGATAAAAACTAATTTAGTTAGTTGTGCAAGACATGTTATAAAGAAAAGGATAAGTATCATATTGTTTTTAAATGTTAGCATGCTTTTCTCCTCTGAGTAAACAACAGCTGATTCAAAGGGGGTGTGGCAGATTTTAAAACTCTTCCACACAGAATGGACCAGTATCCTTTGCAAGAGGAGGCTATCAAGCCGAGGAGGACACTTCTCGCCTCTAACGAATTGACACTCTCCTCCAGCACCTGACCACTTATCGTTTTCTGGGTCACAGAGGAGTGGGGACGGAGGAGTCAATTGAGAATCATCTCCCATAGTTTCAAACTAGAAATGAACAACAAAAATATATGTAGAGTGTTCTGTCACCAAGAAGTCATTTTGGATAAAAGCATCTACAAAGTGCTTTATATTATTTGTAATAGTACATACGAACAGACCTTTAATACTTCTTGGCCATTTCCTCTCTTTCATCTTGTAAGAGCCATTTTGTTGGAAAAGAAAATGTGTTGAATTATGTATGAAATGTAAAGAATGTTATTTGGAAAATAGATGTTTATGTCTGTAGAAACCCCATTTAGTGTTTGGTTATTATGACACTTGTTGGACATTTATGGCTTCACCACTTAGAGCAGAATTGAAGGAGTTAATGGCAATATGGCGCCAGCATAGAGTTAGTCAGGTGCTTTTAGCATTTCTTTCAATTGTATTGGGTGGCACAAAAACAGTCCGGGCGAAGCCAGAAGTTAAATACAATTCCATTTCAACTTACAGTGCAGGTGGGCAGGATGCTTGGTCATTATGACGGGGCGATTTGAGACAAAACGTCAAGGATCATCCTATTTAACAGACTTTCCAAACGTGGGTCTGTTGTAGATCCACTCCCTCCCTGTTCACCTCATGTCAAAATAAAAGTCATGCACGTTTGCCAGATGTGGACAAATAAGGAATAGCTTGTGGGGGACCTGTGCTTTCATATCGCATCAAAATATTTACACATGCTAAATATACACTTACTGTACACTGTTTTAACAGGTTTTAACACAGTTGCAGCCGACAGTATTTTTCAGTGACAACACGTTTGTGGCGTCTGCCTTCAGTTTACACACAGGTGTTCTGAGACGCAAATAGCTAATTAGTACAGGTAGTCTGCTCTGTCTTCCGTAAACAAGCACTGTAACATGGAGATATGGCAATGTGGGAACCTTAACCCTATAAAGGTGTGTAGAAATTTAACCTTTTTAAAAATATATATTATTTCTCGCTGATATGAAAGATTCCCCACTGGGCAGAGATGTCAATTATACGTCTATTCCACGGTGGTTCAACGTAATTTAATTGAAATGACGTGGAAACCATGTTGATTCAACCAGTGTGTGCCCAGTGAGATGTTCCTTATGTTTCCAAAACCGTACTGCAAGTTCTCTTAACCTGCTACATTAGTTCTCTTAACCTGCTACATGAGTTCTCCTAACCTGCTACATGAGTTATCTTAACCTGCTACATGAGTTCTCTTAACCTGCTACATGAGTTCTCCTAACCTGCTACATGAGTTCTCTTAACCTGCTACATGAGTTCTCCTAACCTGCTACATGAGTGCTCTTAACCTGCTACATGAGTTCTCCTAACCAGCTACATGAGTTCTCTTAACCTGCTACATGAGTTCTCTTAACCTGCTACATGAGTTCTCTTAACCTGCTACATGAGTTCTCTTAACCTGCTACATGAGTTCTCTTAACCTGCTACATGAGTTCTCCTAACCTGCTACATGAGTTCTCTTAACCTGCTACATGAGTTCTCTTAACCTGCTACATGAGTTCTCTTAACCTGCTACATGAGTTCTCTTAACCTGCTACATGAGTTCTCTTAACCTGCTACATGAGTTCTTCTAACCTGCTACATGAGTTCTCTTAACCTGCTACATGAGTTCTCTTAACCTGCTATGTAAACATTAAGCTGACCTGCGGTGCACCTGGCTATGGCCGGTCTAACTAATAATGGAGTGCTGATGCTACACCCATTGATGTGATCCACCCACTTCTTTTGCAACACTCACTTTCAGACGCACTCAGTGGGCTCTGTTTTCGGCTGGCTTTAAGGTGGCGCTAGTGTCAATTTAGCGGTAATATACCTGTCTAAAATCAGCACGTAGGTGCTCAGATGGCAGGGGTGGAAATATTTGAGTCATGTCTTAAAAACATGATGCAAAGTGCTAATTTCAGGCAGCGCTGGTAAGGATATTTAAGACCAACCAAAAGCTGGTTTTAGTGGTAATTCAGTCGGTTATGGCATGAATTTTGACTGCGGAATATTTATACGCCTCCCATCTGAGCACCTGCCTCTACACCAGGCGGTGTCAGAGGAAGGCCCTAAAAATGGTCAAAGACTCCAGCCACCCTAGTCATAGACTGTTCTCTCAGCTACCGCACGGCAAGCGGTACCGGAGCGCCAAGTCTAGGTCCAAAATGCTTCTTAACAGCTTCTATCCCCAAGCCATAAGACTCCAGAACAGCTAATCAAATGGCTACCCAGACTACTTGCATTGCCCCCCCCCCCCCCCTCTTTTACGCTGCTGCTATTCTCTGTTATTATCTATGCATAGTCACTTTAATAACTCTACCCATATGTACATATTACCTGAATTACCTTGACTAACCGGTGCCCCCCGCACATTGACTCTGTACCGGTACCCCCTGTATATAGCCTCGCTATTGTTATTTTACTGCTGCTCTTTAATTATTTGTTACTTTTATTTCTTATGTTTTACTTATCTATTTTTACTTGACTGTATTGTTGGTTAAGGGCTTGTAAGTAAGAATTTCACTGTAAGGAATACCTGTTGTATTCGGCGCACGTGACAAATAACATTTGATTTGATTTGATTCTGATTGACCAGTGAGGGGCCAAGCCTTGACACACCCACAACTTGTTTATCCATCAAAACCCGTTCACGCCAAGATGTATGCGTTCCCCAAAACACGACTATAGGGGTGTTATTGAGGCTGTGTCAACAACACTGATAGGATCGAAAGAAAGGCAGGCAGCACTGCTCTCAGATCAGCGTTCTCCCTTTCAAATCTTACCTTAACATTAGAATTATTCCACAATACTGACGACGGATCAACTCCTATGATATATCACCCATGGCTACAAATATTGTATTGAGGAGGCTTTTTCTAATTCTCACCCTATAATAATTCACTAAACCAAGATTCATTTGCGCACATGTTACAGACAGTAGTGTATAAAAAAAGCTAAATACAACTCAATTAACATCAAATTTATTTGAATAGGTATATGTAGCCTGTACATGTCTTTTATTGCAGTCATCTCAGTTTTCATTTGAGCCACATTTATATTCATTTTACCAGGTAAATTGTCTGAGAACACATGCTCATTTACAGCAACAACCCGGGGAATGGTTACAGGAGATTAATGAGCCAATTGTAAACTGGGGAGGATTAGGTGGCAATGATGGTATGAGGGGCAGATTAGGAATTTAGCCAGGACATCAGGGTTAACACCCCTACTCTTACAATAAGTGCCATGGGATCTTTAGTGACCACAGTGAGCCAGGACACCCGTTTAACATCCCAGCCAAAAGACGGCACCTTACACAGGGGAATGTCCCCCATCACTGCCCTGGGATCTTTATTTTTAGAACAGAGGAACGGGTGCCTCCTACTGGCCCTCCAACACCACCTGGTCTCCCATCCAGGGACTGACCAGGATCAACCCTGCTTGGCTTCAGAAGCAAGCCAGCGGTGGAATTCAGCGGTATGCTCCTTTGCTTGTTTCTAACCATTGCAAAGACATTACCAACTTTGTATTTGTAGTCACATTAGTTCTGAAGTTTTCGGCAGTCACAGTGATAGGCTGTTTTAAAACACAGTTATTTATCCCAGGAAAAGGGAGTGGTTTCGGTCGGGAAATCTCGTTAACCGGGTTCCCACCATTCAACTCTAGTCTCAACTGTCCCTCTAGTGAACAGCAGATGGCGATAGAAGTCCAATTCTGATTCATGATAGTCCACTGATTCATATTGATAAAATAGAAGAAGTCATACTTTAATGTTGATGGATAATTTATTCGAAGCAGTTTGTCAAATTGGTCTAAACGGAAAAAACCCAATCCATTCAAACCTTACCTATGGTCCATGGATGCAACCCTGTGTCATAACCCCCCCCCCCACACACACACACACACACACATGCACGTGCACACACATGTTCAAACCAGCTGTGGAAAAAGTACCCAATTCTCATACCTGAGTCAAAATAAAGATACCTTAATAGAAATTTCTCAAGAAAATATACATAGGTATCAAACGTAAATGTAATTGCTAAAATATACTTAAGTATGAAAAGTAAAAGTATAAATCATTTCAAACTCCTTATATTAAGCAAACCTGGATGGCACAATTTTGTTTTACAGATAGCTAGTGGCACACTCCAACACTAAGGCTTATTTTACAAACAAAGCATGTGTGTTTAGTGAGTCCGCCAGATCAGAGGCAGTAGATGACCAGAGATGTTCTCTTGAGAATTGCTTGAATTGGACCATTTTCCTGTCCTGCTAAGCATTCAAAATATAATGAGTACTTTTGGGTGTCAGAAAATGTATGGAGTAAAAATTATATGATTTCCTTTAGTAATGTAGTGAATTAAAAGTTGTCAAAAAATATAACTAGTAAATTACAGATATCCCAAAAAACAACTTAAGTAGTACATTAAAGTATTTTTACTTACGTGTTTTACACCATTGATTGTAAGAATTGCAAAAGACTTGCTGATAAAGCGATTTCAGCCAAACCATTATTGACACCGATTGATAGATTAAACAATTTCACAAGGTTCTTCCTCACTCCTTGGTCCTCTGCTTTAGGTGTTCTTCAAGAGTGCCTAATAAAAAATGTACAGAATAATGCCATCATTCAACCACCTCTGCCCTTCCATGAAGTCAAGGAGAGGTGGCTGTGCTGTTGTATTCAATGTGGAGACAAAGAGAGGGAGGAAGAAACCAGTGTGTGTTAAACACTCATATGGTGTATATGGAACAGTAAATATTTAATCCCAGATGAAAAATGACTGCCTGCCTGCAAGGGGACCCTCTGTTTGCTTTGTTCTGACTCCAGGACTGGACTGTGACATGGTGGAACTATGTGGCAGAACTGCCAAACTTAACAGATGTTTGTAGAACTCTGTGTCTTCAACTCTGTTCATCAGTACTAGCGCTGTGGCGGTCAAGAAATTTTAGTCAGCCGGTGATTGTCAAGCAAATAACTGTCGGTCTCACGATAATTGACCGTTAATTAACATAAACACATTTAGCACCTCCTGGCTTCCACACATAGCCTACAAGCCATTTTACAAGTCTAATAAATCCATGTAATATAGCCTACACCTTCACAAAAAATCATTATTTATTTTAGACAGGTCTAAAGAAGCATGAAATGAAGATAATGTAGTCTATTTCAGAGGATAATAATAGCATACTCTGAGTTGTTCTTATGTTAGGTCCTGATGTGGCTATGCCAAATGGTTGTGGGCTACACTAGTTCATTTAGCAGATAAGGTTTGCTTATAATTCTGTGGCAGTATTTTATATTATTTTATAGTGTGTTTAGATTTTGAATACATTATAAGGCTGCATGATGAGACTCAAATTATGATTTGAAAAAAGTCACTTGAAAGGTGTGAGCTCTTTGTTTTTTGCACAGGCTGTACACACTCCAATAGTGTCTCATTCACAATTTGACAAGTACTTGATAATACCTCGAATTTCACGGAGGCATCCCTTTTGTGCCCGTAATGCACCCTAAAAATATGAATACCTTTTGCGGCCTGGAGTGCTGCATTGTGCCCTTCTCACTGAGTGTACTGCCTATTCGAAGCTTCTCTCAGTCTTCTCTCAGTCTTCTCACAGGCTACAAGTTAAGACAGACACATCAGGGACGCAACTGCGTGAGTCCTTATCCAATTCCGAGGTACATATTGAAGATATTGGAAGAACTGTCCACATGTACTTTTCGTCAGCCAACAAGATGAGTAGGCCTAACGAACAGCAAAAGCACTAGCCTATATCAATCTACTATCACCCATAGTACAAAAGTCAACCTATTCTATTCTGTGTGAGAAATAATCATTCCAAACATAGTCTGGGACAGTTGTGGGATGCGATAGATCCCATATGAATACAACCACTAGTATCCCCCAAACTTTTTTATGCAAAGTGGCTGCCGCAACAGATCAGAACGTTTAGCTTAAAATGTTGATTACTATTAGGCTATTTCTTCACATTATATGCGCAGCAATGTGCACATGGTAGAAGGCTATAAGCATGAATGTTTCATTAGCGGAAAACACCATTATCAAAAGTGACCGCAAATGTAATTATGCATGTAATGCTTTTATTATAAAGGTGCATTTTTTTATGGTGAAAATTATCTTCCCCAAACTTGAAATTCACGCACTGCTTATAAATGCCAGTTAGGCTCTACACCCCTTGTAAAGCGGATTAATGTGGTTAATTTTAAGAAGTTATTTGACCACTTTAGTTGTGATACAAACCTTATTAAAACATATAGGCCTATGGGCTAGGCTACATGAGGTGTGCGACTATGATTCGAACAAGTTGCAAAAACAATTCACTGTTTCTCATGATGGGCATCATTCACAAGTGATAATATTTAATTCACAAGTGACAGGCTAATATTGTCAACCATCAGACTTTTCTTGATTTATTTTTATATATATATATATATATATATATATATATATATATATATATATATATATATATATATTTTTTTTTTAAGTTTTGAAAAAATATTTTTATTATTATTATTATTTTATTATTTTAGGGGGTGGATCAACTTTTCTTGATTTAATATTGTCTTTACATATACTAAATAATACATGTGTGACATTTTTTTTGATTTAGAATAGACCATTATCATGCACCCGTATTGAAACAGGGGCAGCGGGAAAAATACTTGTCATCTATGCACTTAAATAGGGTATGGAGGACGCTTTCCCCGTGGTTTATTTTCATGCCAGACAGGTAGGCTATACCCCTATTGTAAATATAAGCAATGTGCTTAATATTAGGAAAGTTGAGAAATAAATATAGTAGGCCTATGGAAAGCTGATGGGAGCCTCCACTTTTTATTAGTGGCCATCACTATTTTCTCGTGCAATTGCATCGCCTATAGAAATGTTCCGCAACATGAGCTCATGAAGTGTTTGATTCGATTTTTGAATACATTTGCATTGATGTCACAGTGATTAGAGGGACAATAGAGTGCTAAGTACCAGGCAGTTAGCAAGTTTGGAATGCTACTAATGACCAGCAGCATCAGAGCTTGGAGACTCGTGACCGCTGCCTTCATGACTCGTGACCACTGGTATGGCAGTAATACGTTCACGGCAACAGCCCACGTTGTGTATTTGGGCTTTGAAGTTCCTCTATTGAATACTGTGTCTGTAGTACTGACACTTCAGAACAAACTTCCTTTCCATTTTTGGTACTAGTACAGGAAATGTGAATGCTCTGGTCATTTGTCAACCTTGCTGTTGGTGTTTCCATCATCCCAGTGACAGACACCATCCAGGTCCATCAGACTCATCTAACAGTGGCTTAGTGTTTCACTGTGCTAAACTGTTTTTTTATCGGTCCTCAATTAGGATCACAAAACATGTATATTGCTTCTCTGCTTTCGACATGTTCAGGGACACCGAATAGCAGGGGAACAAGATCACTTAATTTTGTTCCTGTTTGCTATTTCAGTGCCAGGAAGCAACAGAGAGAGCAACAAACAGCAACACACTGCTTCATCTCTCCACTTCAGTGTGTTTAAAAGCTCAGTGCTGACCCTGATGTCTGATGTGTGTTGGAGCTGGTGCTGAATGGTTGGTGCTGAATGGCTGAATGGCTGGTGCTGAATGGCTGGGGCTGAATGGCTGGGGCTGAATGGCTGGGGCTGAATGGCTGGGGCTGAATGGCTGAATGGCTGGTGCTGAATGGCTGGGGCTGAATGGCTGGGGCTGAATGGCTGAATGGCTGGTGCTGAATGGCTGGGGCTGAATGGCTGGGGCTGAATGGCTGAATGGCTGGTGCTGAATGGCTGGGGCTGAATGGCTGAATGGCTGGTGCTGAATGGCTGGGGCTGAATGGCTGGGGCTGAATGGCTGGGGCTGAATGGCTGAATGGCTGGTGCTGAATGGCTGGGGCTGAATGGCTGGGGCTGAATGGCTGGGGCTGAATGGCTGAATGGCTGGTGCTGAATGGCTGGGGCTGAATGGCTGAATGGCTGGGGCTGAATGGCTGAATGGTTGGTGCTGAATGGCTGGGGCTGAATGGCTGAATGGCTGGTGCTGAATGGCTGGGGCTGAATGGCTGAATGGCTGGTGCTGAATGGCTGGTGCTGAATGGCTGGGGCTGAATGGCTGGGGCTGAATGGCTGGGGCTGAATGGCTGGGGCTGAATGGCTGGGGCTGCTGGTGCTGAATGGCTGGTGGTGAATGGCTGGTGCTGAATGGCTGAATGGCTGGTGCTGAATGGCTGGGGCTGAATGGCTGAATGGCTGGTGCTGAATGGCTGGTGCTGAATGGCTGGGGCTGAATGGCTGGGGCTGAATGGCTGGTGCTGAATGGTTGGTGCTGAATGGCTGGTGCTGCTGGTGCTGAATGGCTGGTGGTGAATGGCTGGTGCTGAATGGCTGGTGCTGCTGGTGCTGAATGGCTGGTGGTGAATGGCTGGTGCTGCTGGTGCTGAATGGCTGGTGCTGAATGGCTGGTGCTGAATGGTTGGTGCTGAATGGCTGGTGCTGCTGGTGGTGAATGGCTGGTGGTGAATGGCTGGTGCTGAATGGCTGGTGCTGAATGGCTGGTGCTGAATGGTTGGTGCTGAATGGCTGGTGCTGCTGGTGGGGAATGGCTGGTGCTGAATGGCTGGTGCTGAATGGTTGGTGCTGAATGGTTGGTGCTGAATGGTTGGTGCTGAATGGCTGGTGCTGAATGGCTGGTGCTGAATGGCTGGTGCTGAATGGTTGGTGCTGAATGGCTGGTGCTGCTGGTGGGGAATGGCTAGTGCTGAATGGCTGGTGCTGAATGGTTGGTGCTGAATGGCTGGTGCTGCTGGTGCTGAATGGTTGGTGCTGAATGGCTGGTGCTGCTGGTGCTGAATGGCTGGTGTTGAATGGTTGGTGCTGAATGGCTGGTGCTGCTGTTGCTGAATGGCTGGTGTTGAATGGCTGGTGGTGAATGGCTGGTGGGGAATGGCTGGTGGTGATTGGCTGGTGGTGAATGGCTGGTGGTGATTGGCTGGTGGTGAATGGCTGGTGGTGATTGGCTGGTGGTGTGAAGTCTCTTCAGGTTTGTTGCTGCCCTGCCTGGCATGTCTGATCAGACATACTGTTTTGTATTCCTCACTCCCCTCCTGTGCTTCCAGGGAGATGGAGACAGCGACAGACAGTGTGTGGGTGTGCTGCACCTCTGTATGAGGATAGATCTAAAAATGCTGTCATATCACTTTCACTGAGCCAGGAGGGCAGAGGGAGAGAGAAGGAAATGTCACGTTTCATTACACACCAGTTTCTACCTCCCTCCCTCCCTCCTCTCCCTCCCTGACCTGATTGACTACCTGTGCTGAGGGAGCAGTGTGTTTAATGAGTGCTGCCCTAATGACTGTATTACTGCCATTTTATGCTTGATCTCACTGAGGAACTCTCCTTTAATCCATTAGAGTCTAATCCCTGTCTATGCCGGGGGAGGGGGTTCTACCAAGCTATATGGAATTATTTTAAGATTGTCATACCAATAATAATTTTTCTATTTGATTTTGTATTTTAAGATCCCTTGAAGTATATAAAAAAAATATTAGATTAGCATTTTTATTTGGCGTTACTGCTATTGCCCCATAAAAATGAGATTCACTACATGGAACACCAGATAGTCCCCCCCCCAAAAAAA